>NC_050185.1:28465841-28503341 GCF_008315115.2 Sander lucioperca
ACTGGATATGGAGGCTAGATGGAGTAACTTTTGATTAAAAAAAAAAAAATAGAACGACATCCTGCTTGGATCAACTGCTCTGAAATGATTCACAAATCAATGCTGCTTTAGTACCACAGGCAATGGACGTATCGAGGACTTGGAGCCAGAGGACTGTTGGGAAGATCTATATCAATGAAGCATTAGAAAAGCTCATGATATACTTTAGTGTCAATGTATATCTCTGTGAGGACAAACACGATGCCATTACTGATCAGAGTTAGGATCCACAATGTAAAAAAACAACCCAAACTAAAGTCTTTTGGTCAAATATTCTTTATACAATAATGACATTACATATGATATAATTCCACGTGTCGCCAATGCAGTTAGTTTTTTTTCAGTTTTTTTTTAAATGAGGGGGCTTTCACACCTAGTTTGTTTGGTGCGGACTTTCAGACTTTTCAGTTTGATCCAGAATAAATGTACAGGTGTGAAACCTCCCCCGGACCAAACAGCCAAAATTTGGTCCAACCAAAAGAGAGTAGTCTCGGCCCGGGTCAAGCTGAACAATGGTCCAGTTTGTTTCTTGTGTGAAAGCATTTTTTGGATGGTTCAGACTTTCGGACCAAATACAGGAAGCTTTGGCAGGCTATCTTCGTGTAATAAGTCTGGGAAAGCTCTTTAAGGAACAGCTCATTGCTTAGTGTGTATATGAGAGAGAGAGTGTGAGATGAATGCCCTCAGAGCAGACAGCTGTCGGCTATCAGAGCATAGAGAATAAATCAGCAGTTTACTTGTTAAGTGGTAGTAAATGTACAGTGCAGGTTTCCGTTTCTCTCTGAATAAATGCTGCAGCTCCTAAAAACCCAAAGTAAAGTTCCCGTGACTTGCTTCTCAACAACGCAACAAAACAAAAAGAGCCGCGGCAGCACGGGGAGAGCAGCGGTCAGCTGGAAAAACTCCGACACCAGAGAGAGGAGCCCATCTACAAACCAATCAATTACAACTGTCGGGAGACGCAGCTCACGTACGTGATGACGACAGGACGTAGTTTTGTCACATATAGTTCTATGGTGCGCTTGCAGTGTGAACCCAAAACTTACTGGATCAAATGTATCCAATCAGAGCTTTAAATTAACTTTTTTAATCACCAGCCAAGATGGCTATTTGATTTTTAAAGTTACCAGTCAATCAGATTTTTCACTAGCCACATGTTTGTTTTTTTCCTCCTAACTAAACTTTACGTTAATTTCAGCTAATCTGGTTTGTTTCGCGCCGTTCTGTTCGTCTTCCTCTCGTTTCAGTGTAGCTCCTAATCGATACGACGCGCCAGGCACATAGTTGGCAGTTGTACGACACGTCACAACAGAGTGTTCATGGGAAATGTAGGATTAGATCTACAAGCAGTGTTGCCAGATAAAGAGTTATCTGCTTCATTCATCACCAGCCAAAATGGCTCTTTAAAATGTTGCCTGCCAAAGTTAATTTTTACCCGAATTTGGCGGGATGGCGTATGTCAAATTTAAAGCCCTGTTTACAGTGTAACAAAAACATGAACCTTGGTGCGGACCTTGGTTTAGATTTTCAGGTGTGAGAGCCCCCTGAGTGTCAGCAGCGACAAGCGAGTAAAGCCGCCTACACATGACAAGCAATTGGCTCTCCGCGCACCGATAGGTAGGGCACAGAGCAAACGTCACCAAGGGTGGCAAGGAAGCTATTTCCCGTTGCTAGGTGACATGCTATTATCTCATTGGTTGCGCTTTCGAAAGGTCAACAGCAACTAGGTCAAAGTTGAAATAATTTGGGGAGCGTGCCTATGTTCCCACAGCCCTATGTTCCCACATTTCTAAGATTTTTTTCAAAATTAGGCCCTATGTTCCCACATTTCTAAGATTTTTTTCAAAATTAGGCCCTATGTTCCCACATTTCTAAGATTTTTTTCAAAATTAGGCCCTATGTTCCCACATTTCCTTTTTCATAAATTTGTATCAGATTTTATCCCCCTTTCTCCCAATTTGGTAGCCAATTACACCCAACATATTATCCAGTAGCAATGGACTACAGATGGATTGTAACCCTAACCCTAACATAGGGCCTAATTTTAAGAAAAATCTTAGAAATGTGGGTACATAGGGCTGTGGGAACGTAGGGCCTAATTTTCAGTGAAAAACAAATTCCTAGAAACGTGGGAACATAGGGCTGTGTGAACATAGGGCTGTGGGACCATTGGGCTATGGGAACATAGGGCTGTGGGAACATAGAGCTGTGTGACCATTGGGCTATGGGAACATAGGGCTGTGGGACCATTGGGCTGTGGGAACATAGGGCTGTGTGACCATTGGGCTATGGGAACATAGTATGAAAGTAAATATGGTGCAAAAAGGGAGAGCTTGTAGAATACAATGTGAGAACTTGCAGAACAAAAAATCTGAACTTGTATGTTAAAATTTGCACTTGTAAAAATTTTATTTGCACTTGTAAAAATCAAATTTGCACTTGTAAAAAATATTCACACACATGTGATCTGAATTTGAAGTCATACAAAGAAAAAAAACATGAGAGCTTGTAAAAAAAATCTGAACTTGTAAGTTGAAATTTGTACTTGTAGAAAATGTTCACACACCTGTATTCTGAATGTGAAGTTACAGAAAAAATATTCACAAATGTGTAGATTGATATTTACATGAACACAATGACAGCTGCAAACTTATAATGCAACATTTACTCGTATACTTTTTTTTTTACTCTGGTTCATTTTCCATCACAACCACAACTCAGTGATTACAACCTCTGGAATCTGTCACTGCAACTTCACATATGTGCTCTCTCGCATCACAAAGTGGCGAATCTGCACACCTCGACTTTCACAACACTCTTGACGATACATTTGGTGCAAAACTAATTTGTACCTGTGGACTTAGGCTGTGGAGCTCTGAGCTAACAGAACGGGAAAATCAGGGTTTCTATCGCCAGATGAGGGACAACTCTGACTGGCTTATTTATGTAGCATGGAAACTTGGTGGAATAGCATGCTAGCGTTAGCTAACTAGCAGCCAGCCCGCTTCTAAATAAATACCTTTTAATTTAGTTGTCTAAACATTTTTAACAGTCAAACTAAAACACTGGCGGTGAGCTCCAGGTCCTGCAGCCGCAGACGGGCCGTCATCAGTGGGGATCGACCAGCGTAGCAACACTGCTATTGCCAGAAAGCTTCGCTGCCGACCTCGACCTGCAGTCGGAGCTCCAGCGGGACACGGAGAGCCCCACATCCGGTAGCAGCGGCCCATTACCCGGCCATGACTAGAGCTTGCTTTGCTGATGTTGTGCATCCCTGCTAAGAATTGCATCCGCTTGGGCAGAAACAATAATTTCTGCAGAATTCATTGCTGCCGAAAATTGCATCTAGGTAGCAAGGAAATGCTACTACAGAGTATGATAAAACATTGATGTCTCTAAACCTTCTAAAATCCTAATCATTATTGATGAACATGACAAAGAGATTTACTATTGCCTAGTTTTTAAACAGTACTTTGCCTTATAAAATCATTATTTTCCCTAGTGGATGCAATTCTCGGTAGGGATGCGAATCTTGGCACCTGTTACCCACTGATGACGGTCCGTCTGCGGCTGCAGGCCGTGGAGCTCACCGCCAGTGTTTTAGTTTGACTGTTAAAAATGTTTAGACAATTAAAAGGTATTTATTTAGAAGCGGGCTGGCTGCTAGTTAGCTAACGCTAGCATGCTATTCCACCAAGTTTCCATGCTACATAAATAAGCCGGACAGAGTTGTCCCTCATCTGGCGATAGAAACCCTGATTTTCCCGTTCTGTTAGCTCAGAGCTCCACAGCCTAAGTCCACAGGTACAAATTAGTTTTGCACCAAATGTATCGTCAAGAGTGTTGTGAAAGTCGAGGTGCGCAGATTGGCCACTTTGTGATGCGAGAGAGCACATATGTGAAGTTGCAGTGACAGATTCCAGAGGTTGTAATCACTGAGTTGTGGTTGTGATGGAAAATGAACCAGAGTAAAAAAAAAAGTATATAAAGTAAATGTTGCATTATAAGTTTGCAGCTGTCATTGTGTTCATGTAAATATCAATCTACACATTTGTGAATATTTTTTCTGTAACTTCACATTCAGAATACAGTTGTGTGAACATTTTCTACAAGTGCAAATTTCAACTTACAAGTTCAGATTTTTTTTACAAGCTCTCATGTTTTTTTTCTTTGTATGACTTCAAATTCAGATCACATGTATGTGAATATTTTTTACAAGTGCAAATTTTATTTTTACAAGTGCAAATTAAATTTTTACAAGTGCAAATTTTAACATACAAGTTCAGATTTTTTGTTCTGCAAGTTCTCACATTGTATTCTACAAGCTCTCCCTTTTTGCACCATATTTACCTTCATAACATAGGGCTGTGGGATCATTGGGCTGTGGGAACATAGGGCTGACCCCATAATTTGAACTTTGAGCGCAGCGCAAAGTAGCAAATCCGAGCGGTGCGCGACACCAGGGGTAGTGCAAATCAATGGAATGGCCGGCGCAAGGCGGTTTTGCCGCCTATCATGTGTAGGCGGCTTAAGGCAGATCACTGCAATTGTATCATGAGAAATGATTTTGCAGTGCACTTGTTTTGACTGTCACGGAAACTTGATAGAAATCGACTCACGCTCCAGCGTTGGCTACAGTCAGCAGTTTTTGAACAAAAGGGCATAAACAAATTAGGATATTTGACCCCTAATTGCCTCACTTGATTAATTATCGTCATCGTTTGCTTCTCCACTCAGTTGACAAAACAATTTGTCCCATGGGCTGGAAACAAAGTGCAGTGTTTCTATGAAGCACATTGTAATGTAGGCCGCAAAACTGAACTATATACTGTACTATAGACTGTGCTGACAGGTGACAAATTGAAGGGAAAACATGAATGTGATTGGAGAAACATAAACACTATCTAACACCACCACCAAAACACCAACTGAGGGAATATCTTTTGGGAGAATGGTGTTCATCCCTCTTGGAGACAGCAGACTTGAAGAATCAAGTATTTTACAACAAGGAACAAAAACACTTCATGTTGCCTTTTTCTGTCGTTTCTTTTGTCGCCCGACGGTAGCTGTAAAGCAGGGGTGTCAAACTCAGTTTCACTAAGGGCCACACTGGAAATGACGATCACAATAAGGGCCAGACATGTTGAGTTTATTGACATGCTTTTATTTAACCAAAAAAGTCAATTAACTTTGTATTATTGCATGTCTCATATAGCTTTCTCCCATACAGTTTGGTCGACATAAAACCCTAAAAAAGTCAGCAAAATAAAAAAGAAGAAAATGAAAAAGAGACAGGGAATGTGGCAAAGGTGACCAATATTAGATCCATCCCAGATAGGGATTTTCATCATTTTCATCTATTTATAGGCCTGCTGTATTTCTTAAATATGTGGTTAGCTGGAGTCTGTTTCCAGTTGAGTTCTTCTCTTTTCTAGATGCAGTTTGGATGTCATTTCCCAGGTCATTACCCAGACTCTGCCCCGTAATTTGAAAAAAAGAAAGTTTGTGTGTAGCTACATTAAAAATACAGAACTTTTTGTTTTGTCCAGCCTACTGTATATAACCTTATGTCATACAAAGCTGCTCAGTTAGTAAACTTCTAAAAAGGTTGAAAGAAACTTGAAAAATTTCGAAAAAAGCGCCCACAAAGGTTGAAATAAACAGGAGAAACGTCGGAAATTGTCACAAAGGTCAGAAAAGCGACAAAAAAAAAAGGTTGAACAAAAGCCCAATATGTCGTCAAAAATGACAAGAAAACTTTGTAAAAAGTGACAAACATCGGAAAAACAAGCACGACGAAAACTTTCTTTAATCTCCCAAAAACCGACCTCCGTGGCCGACAAAAGTTGCAGGAAGCACAAATGATGCAATTTGAAAAACAAAAATACAACAGTGAAATACGTTCTATGGACAATTCCTGTTAAAATATACATTCATATAACTGTTAATACACAGATATTTCTTAGCGTGAGTAACTGGCAGATGCTCCTGCAGTTTATAGAGACAGATGATATATCTTCAGTTCTGTCTGTGTCTTACCGGCAATTTCCACTGGATGCGGAACGTCTGCGGAACGTCTCCGGAACGTCGACGGAGTCATTAGGTTTCCATTAAAGTCAATGTGTGTATTTCCACTGACTGCAGAACGTCTGCGTCCCTACTCCGTCCCAGCTCCGGAGCAGATACGCAGAGCTTCTATTTTTGACGGACGACGGAGAGCTCCGCAGCAATTCAGCACAATTCAGATTGTGCGGGACAGGAAGTCAAGCACAGAAACAAAATAAAACATCCGGATACTTTTCAAAATAAAATACACCGTGCTCACGGCAGGTCATATCTCCCTGCACTACACCTTGAAAACACAGCACAGAGTTGTTTCCCCTCTACTCCTCTGGATGGAAACAAACTGTTGTTGGTTTTGTGGTTCTGTTTATAGAAACTACATCCTGTTATATCGCACGAACATACGTGAATTCGCGAGATCTCGTAGTCGGCTGGCCGCAGCCGTTACGCAACAAATCCGGACCTGGTGGGTATTGACGGACGGCGGAGCACGCAGCCGTTCCGCAGCGGAGCCGGTCCACAGACGTTCCGCATCCTGTGGAAATCCACGGTTATTCATTATGACCCTTGAAACCACACTTGTAACAGGCCCGTAGACGGGGGGGGGGGGGAGTTTGGGTGGTTCAAAAGACCCCCCCCATTACCAAAGGTCCATAGTTTAAGTCTCTTTTTTTTTTTTTTTTTTTTTGTTAACTAGTGTAGTGTTGTAATAAAGTGTCTTTGAAAAATAATGACGGCCAATAATTCGAATCCCCATCAAATAAAAATGATCTACGCCAAACATGTAACAATCTAACGTCTAATGCAAAGATCTTCAACAGGGGGTCCGGGACCCCTAGGGGGTCCTCAGAGTTACAAAACGAAAGTTACACACACACACACACACACACACACACAGATACAAGCGATGAATAACCACATTGGGGTACAGGGGGCTTCACCTAAAAGTCAGTGAAGTTGATTTGGAGCCAGAGGACGAGCTGCTGTGTCCTTCAGCATCTCAGCACCTTAAACAAATCAACTCGTTTTAGTGGTCTGACGACAGCCTTCACTGTCTTTGTTCAGTGTTTGTTCTTGTCAGTGTCCCTTTTTTTCTTCCCTGTTTCTCTGCCTTTTCTTCTTGCTTCTTTCTGTCTTGTTGCTTTCTTTTATTTCCTTCTGCCCCTCCATCATTTCCTCCCTTCCGCCGCAGTGCCTATGTACTTTTGTATGTGTATATATATGTGTGTGTTTATCTGTCTAGCTTCCTAGTTTTCGCGTCCACTTTCCTGTTACACGAGCAACATTGCATCTCCTCACAGTAAACAGTACAAAGACAATAACAGCTTTCTGTATTCACTGTAAATATTCCTTCTTATTTGCCAGCAGTGTGCTGCTCAGTAAATCCTGTATGTATGTGTGTTTTGCTCTAAGTTGGATTGTGTGCATGTATGCATGTGTATTTGTATGAATGTTTGTGAGCGGGGATGTCTCTAGGGGGGCAGGGGCAATTGGAGGCTTACTTTCTTTCCACTAATTACCCAGCAACAGTCCCCACTAATTGTCAGGGCCTCGCCTGCATTTGATGTCTTTAAATATCCAGCAGCATGAAGCCACGCACATGAAGCAGGGAAATTGTGAAAGACGGGAAAGGGCAGAACAAAGCAGGTCTGTGGATGTGCTTTGAAGTTGTGTACAACCTGTAGCCTGCAGAATAACTGCCGCTGGATGCGGGCCCATGTCCTTAAAGGATCTGCCTGGTTATTACTCAAGTTCTGCATTACATACCAGCCTGTTCTCATGAACCCTACCTTCATATAGCTACGAAAAGTTAAGCACTGTAATTTGTAAGCATTACACATTTTGCATCCCAATGACTTCTGCTGTATGAGAACACTGCTGGCCACGTAGGGAAGAGGTCAGGTGGATGGGTGGGTCATAAAACACAGGACGCCGAGCAGAGTTTGCTTTCCCGGGGAAAACAATAGACTTTCACCCAGGAAATGTGTGTTCCTTGGGAGTGTTTTGGTGCCTAAACTTAACTTCCGTCGCTGCTTAACGCTCATTTCTTGTCGCCTAAACTTAACCGTAATGTCCGCCGAAATGACCGACAGCTCGCGGTGCTCTGTACACGGCTCAAAGTCACCTATTCTCGGGTTAACTGAATCATAGTCTATGTCGACGACGATTCATTTACACGATTGCTCCGGTGCCGCCGAATGATCCACCCGATGTACCTCTTTTTTCGACCAGATGTCCCTCACCTTTCGTTGTCTTTGTGTTGGCGTTCTAAACTCCGGCCGTTTATTAAGAACTATGGTTAACTGCTCCTCAGATCTCTGCAGAGTAAATGTACACAAATGTTAACGTACGCTCCACCAATGTTCATGTTCCATGACCATATTCCACCAAAACAACTTCCTTACCGAGGCTATTTTGCAAATGCACCGTCATTGTGTCCGGGGGCTTAGCACCTGCTGAGTATAGCATCAAAATGGAAACTGAGATGAGCATGGTTACCTGCTCCCTGCAATATTTATTTAAAACTGGCACCTGAAGTAAAAACAATGGACGTAATAATGTGTTTAGTCTAATGCAATCCAATGCAATGGTCACTGCCTTTACAAGACGTATTGATTCAGGTTGTTTGTTATATCAAATGGGAACTTGGACTCGTCCGGTCAGTCAGCAGAAGAGACAGAAATGACAAAACAAGTCAACACACCACACTGTAAAAGAAAACCTGCTGGTCACAGCTTACATCCAATTTTTGTGGACTGCGAGAAAATTGGATTTACAGCCAGTGGCACTATGTGTGCAACCAAAGGTGATAACATTGTATCTTTTAATTTCCAGAGCACGAATAAGTAACACAAACAAGAGAGGGAAAGAAGAAAAGTTTGTTACGCAATTAAAAACCTGCAGCAGAATAAAAATGAGTGTCTGCTGCAAGAACTAAATGTTTGCAAAGGGCATGGAAGCAGGATAGAAGGAGGAACGTCAGTGGCTGCTGCTATTTACACTACTAATGCAGGACAAACACATGCATGAAACGGGCCGTGTACATCGCCCTACAGGCTACGCTAAAATCTGGACGCTTAAAGCTAGAGAAAAGCAAACAATGAAATCCAGTTTGACGTTGATATTTGACGTGAGAAAGAAAGAAAACGACATTGGCATTGATTGTATGTTGGCTGCCGACAGATGGGGCTTGATTGTATCTACCTTGGGGTATTTATGTGTACATGTCTTTAAATCTGTTTCCTAAATAAAATGGCCTCAGAACCTGAGAGAGAGACAGGCGTCGGGACGAGAAAGCGAGACTCTCCCATCTCCTGTCTTCTCCATGAATAGCTTTATCTCCCCCTGCCACTGAGCGATACTGACAGCCTGCATTAGCAACCTGGAACTGGTTTCACTTGAGAGTTTGAGTCCTTTGAGGGAATTGATCTGTCTCGTAGGGAAGAACAAAAGCCAACACAAAGGTCCAACTGAAGGTTAGAAAACTCGGCGTGAACGGACAGACCTCTGTGCAGAGAGACGTACAGGCAAGTGCTCGAGGGAGTCGACGGGCCCTTTTATCAGTAGAGAAAATACACATTGAGAGGTGGGAGCCCAGGGGAATATGGGATGCCTGATCGCTCCGTGTAGGATTTAACCCTCCTGTTGTCCTCGGGTCATATTTGACCCGTTTTTAAAGTTTCTATATGAAAAATGTGGGTTTCTTTCAACAAAATTGTACAATAAATTACACGGATGGTTCCATAGAAATGCTCTTTGAGCGTAATTAGTGATCACTTCACTGCTTTCATTTAATTTGGGGTGTTTTATTCAATTTTATAGCATTTGGAGTGAAGCAAATTGAATGGTTTCAAAACAGTATCCTGACTAAACTTTGACATAAACCAGTCTGGGATTCTCTCAACATATGTTCCTCTGATTTAAAATATTAGTCAAAAGAATTCGTAATTTCAGCTTTTTTTTTTTTCTCAAAAAAATAGGATTAATGTCATATGAATGAGGTTTATTGGTCATGAATTCCAAAAAGAAGTGTAAAACTAACAAGTCGTGTTAGTGGTGAATCCAGTGGTGAAGAAAAACAGCGCAAGAAAAAAAAAAAAAAACAACCTTGAAAAAAGTGACAGAAACTTCAAAAAACATCAAGAACGATGGAAAAAGAATCTAAAAGAAGAGGGTTACTTTTCAAATTTTTTTCCAGGAGGACAACACAAGGGTTAATGTCCTATGAAAGGGAGACTGCCAACTTTTAAAAACGTGTCACATGTTATTTGCGGAGTTAACGGCTCTCAGTATGCGTTGAGTTGGTGATTTTCTGGCTAAAAGAAGAGATGGTCCGATACCATTTTTTGCTTCCCGATACCAGTTCCGATACCTGAACTTGCTTTATCGGCCGATACCGAGTACCGATCCGATACCAGTGTGTTAAAGGTGCTGTAGGTAGGATTGTGAAGATCCAGGACTTAGCCAAAAAATTTGAACATCAACAACTTCTCAGTCCCTCCCCCCTTTCTGCTAAAGCCCAAAAGGGTCTCCTAAGCCCCTCCCCCCACAAGGGAGAATGAATGTGTGTGCATGAGCAGTGATTGACATGCAGTTAGACACCCCCCCCCTGGCCCTGATTGGTGCATCTGAACAGGGAGCGGTGGATTTTTGCAAATCTCACTCCAGGCTGTAGGTGGTGCTAGAGGAGCCAGATTTTTTTTAAATGACCTGCTTCATGTAGTTCTACTGGAACATAGGGTCAGTTTCAGCAAATATCACAGAACCAGTGCTTCTCAAGCTTTTTTTCCAATAATGTTCCCCCTTTGAACAGTGTTTTTAAGCCATGTACCCCCTAACCAGCACAAATAATTTTGGGTAGAAAAAAAAAAGTCTATATAAAGAGGAACTATTCAGAGATGTCAGCAATAGATTTACTAAACAGCCTTGTACCTGGAAAACATTTAAATACTGATGAAAAAAGGCGAAAAAACTTGGAAAAAGACGGTAGAAAGAAGGAAGTAAGGCAAGAATAGGTCGAAAATAGGAATAAAAACTTCGAAAAAAGAGACACAAACTTCATAAAAGCAATAAACATTTCGGGAAAAAAACACAGTAGAAAGAAGGAAGGCAACACTAGGGCGACAAAAGGGACAAAAAATTTCAAAAAGCGACTTCGAAAAAAGTGACAAAAACTTTCAAAAACTTTGAAAAAAAAACTTTCAAAAGAAACTTTGAAAAAAGAGACAAAACATTTGAAGAAATAAAGACCGTAGAAAAAAATAAGGAAGATAGGCAGGAATAGGTCAAAACAAACGACAAAACCTTCAAAAAAAGGTGAAAAACTTCAAAAATGGCGACAAAAACTTGGAAAAAAAGACGATATAGTAGTAGTATGTAGAAGTACCTACAGCCTTGTAACTGAAAAACATTTTGCAAAAAATGTCATGTACCCCCTGCAGTCCTCCAAAGTACCCCTAGGGGGACACGTACCCCCCATTTGAGAAACACTGGTCTAGACCTACTCTGTCTGTCTCGAGATAACTCTCTATGATTTGATACTATGAATAAAATTGAATAGAATTGATTTTGATGATTCTGAATTCTGCCGTCAAGAAGACGTTATCCCTGGGATACTCCATTACCCAAACTGTTGCCGTGCTGTTATGTCTGTTGGCGTTTCACGCCATTACTCCGTCACGTAAAGCAGTGACCTAAATGTGAGTCCAGGGAGCTGTCCTTCCCCCTTTTTTGCATTGAATTACGGTACAGCTCAGACGTTGGTGTGGGGCTAAAGAACATGCATCGATTTGTTTGTCAAAGGGGGTGAATAATTCTGATGAGGTATTGATTGTTGTAAATCAAGACATAAGTCACTTTGTATTGTATTGTGTGTATATGATTTATGAGGCTTGAAACCAGGCATTGAAATATGACCAGTTTGCTGACTGGCTGGTTAAACTCATCATTCACTGGGGGATTGTATTGACAACCTCACGGGGAACACAATTGCTGAACACTAACGAAAATATAAAGGTTTTGAAAGTTTTAATTTTTGAATTTCCCCCACATTGATGGCTTTACGGAAGAAGCGCAAACAGGGGCGAGGCTAAAAGGGGGGCACAGGGTGTCACCGGCCCCCCCTGAAATAGGATTGCCCCCCCCACCCCCCAATCCATTGGGCTAAACTGCTGTCAATCAAAATGATTTCCATTGGATCCGAGTACTCTCACTTGGCTGCCTGTTCTGCCAATTTCCCCAGCCCTTGTCACATGACCAATTAATGTTTTCACGACAATTATCCAAAATTCTGATACCATGGAACTAGCACCTTTTTTTTTTAAGTAGCAGACTGAGCCAATAGAAAATGTGTATAGTATTCGGATATAAAAAAAGAATTGAAAATGAAAACAAGTGAAACTAATAATGAATGTGATGTTTTATTTAGCAGAATTACATTGAGTTGTTCTTACCTATTCAATATTTCCTATATTTCTAAGCAGATTTTCTATGCTGTATTCTGATAAAGAATGCCAATTATTATCCTGGAATCGCCCCTGAAAGCGAAGCAGACCGTGTTGTCAGACACAGACTGTGGGAATGGCAGCGACTCATGAAGGATGGTTATCGTTTCAGGAAGAGACATGGTAAACGGAAGGGAAGAGCGTGAGAGAACAACGGGGGAGAGAGGGGTTCAAAAGGCAAAAAATGAAGGCGACAGAAACTTGAAAGCGACATTGAAATGAAAGCATTAGAGCTACAAAAGAGGACAAGACAGACAAAACTGCAGGAAATGAAAGAAAGGCGAGAAGATTGCAGACGATGACAGAGTCAAAGTGAAACGGAGAAAGCAAGAGAATGAGGGACAGATAATGAAGGAGACTAATGTTGAAAGTGAAGAGAGAGAGGGAGAATCCAATTATACTTTGCTTGGAGAAAGGCCGATGGTCTCATCGCATGCGTCGGTCGTGTTCTGCAGCTTTGGTGGGACAAAACTCACACTCAGCCCATCTGCACTGTCAGCTTAGCATTTGTGACATTTAATCCTCCGGTTGTCCTCGGGGTCAAATTTGACCCATTTTCAAAAAGTTTCTATATCACACATTTGGGTATTCTTTCAACCAAATTTAAATAACGTGGATGGTTCTGTGCAACGCTCTTCACAAGTAACATAAATGATCAGTTCATGTCTTTCTTTGAATTTGGGTGTTTTATTTAATTTTATAGCATTTAAAAATAAAAATAAAAATCATGATCAAGACATCACGAGGGTTAAATGCATCGGAAGCAAAAAATGTCGGAAAAAGCTTCAAAAACGTGGAAAGAAACCCACAAAAAAGTCAAAAGGCTCAGAAAAAAATCGACAAAAACATTGGAAAAAGTGACAAGAAAAACTGGGATGAAGTTTAAATTTTGACCTAGAAAATCAAAAAGTTGCATGGTCGATGGGAAGACAACACAAGGGTTAAAGGTCCTATGACATGCTGCTTTTTGGATGCTTTTATATAGGCCTCAGTGGTCCCCTAATACTGTATCTGAAGTCTCTTTTATATAGACCTTAGTGGTCCCCTAATACTGTATCTGAAGTCTCTTTTATATAGACCTTAGTGGTCCCCTAATACTGTATCTGAAGTCTCTTTTATATAGACCTCAGTGGTCCCCTAATACTGTATCTGAAGTCTCTTTTATATAGGCCTTAGTGGTCCCCTAATACTGTATCTGAAGTCTCTTTCCTGAAATTCAGCCTTGGTGCAGAATTACAGCCACTAGAGCCAGTCCCACAATGAGCTTTCCTTAGGATGTGCCATTTCTGTGTCTGTAGCTTTAAATGCTATTGAGGAGGAGAGAGGAGGGGGGGGGGGGGGGCAAGGTGGAGGGTGGGGGTGTGGCCTTGACCAACTGCCATGCTTCGCTCGTTTGCAAGCCATGATGTCTCTCTCTTTCTCATAGGTGGGCCAAATTCTCTGGGTGGGCAAAGCAGAGAAAGGGGAGGTAACCTTCCTCTTATGACGTCATAAAGGGAAGATTCCAGATCAGCCCATCTGAGCTTTAATTTTCTCAAAGGCAGAGCAGGATACCCAGGGCTCGGTTTACACCTATCACCATTTTTAGTCACTGGGGGACCATAGGCAGGCTGGGGGAACTCATATTAATGTTAAAAAAAACCTCATAAAATGAAATTTGCATGCCATAGGACCTTTAAAGAACAACACAAAACACAATTAATTTGAGTAACTAAGTTCTCATCATGTGTAGTTCATCAGTCAATACTGTATGTCTGTGATGTAGAGGGCAGAGTCGTTGTTTCATAATCCAGACTAGATTTATTTGGTCTGGGACAATATGCTTTTGTCCCAATTCGACTCTTTCACGATACATGGGTACCGTTTGGATTTGTGTTGCAGGGGATATGTCTGGTAGATTTGCCCCCCCTTTTAAAAAATATGAAAGACAATCCACTCCCCAAAAGAGGTAAAAATAACCGTTCATGGGGCTCAAAACATGTACGGAAAACATGAACTGTGTCTACTTGTGCTATTTGGGGGGGTAAAGAACACAACAGGAGTGTGAAAAATAAAGATAGATTTATGTAGATTTAAACTTTGGAGCTTCTGGCTTTAAAGGGTAACTACCATTTTTTTCAACCTGGACCCTATTGTCCCATGCGCTTGTGTCTAGGTGACTGATGGGAACAACAATCTTTGACATTGGTCCAGTATTAAAGGTGCAGTAGATAAGCCTTATAAAACTAACTTTCTGTCATATTTGCTGAAACTGACCCTATGTTCCAGTAGAACTACATGAAGCAGGTCATTTAAAAAAAAATCCGGCCCCTCTGGCACCACCTACAGCCTGTAGTGTGATTTGCAGAAATCCACCGCTCCCTGTTCAGATGCTCCAATCAGGGCCAGGGGGGGTGTCTAACTGTGTGTCAATCACTGCTCATGCACAGACATTCATTCTCCCTTGTGGGAGGAGGGGCTTAGGAGACCGTTTTGAGCTTTAGCAGAAAGGGAGGGAGGGACTGAGAAGTTGTTGATGTTCAAACTTTTTGGCTAAGTCCTGGATCTTCACAAACCTACAGCACCTTTAAGCAAAAGTGCTCGTTTTGCCTCTGACAGGCTCAGATTAATATTCTAAGAGTCTGACAACATTATAGAAAGGATTTCTAAGGAGGTCGACCTTTCTGTTAAAGAGTAAAATCCTTTTTTTTTTTTAACATAAAAACATGCGCAAAATTGCGTTCGCTAAATCCACCAGACTCCATGTAAATAAATAGTAATTTTAGCATCGTAAAACACACTTCATTCAAAGTCGACAGAAACAAAATAAAACTATGAAATGCCGTTTTGGGTCGTCTTTCCACTTTTCCAACAATCACAACTCTAGTTTTGGTTGAAATAAACACATAGTTTACCGATTTACATGTGAACATATGTTGGCTCTATACACGCAAAAATTATTGTTTTTTAAAATGCAGTCTTGTGTGTTTAGCGCTAGCGACTTCAGAGCTGTTTCTGGTTAAACAGAAAGGTCTCAAAGAGGTTTTAAAGGTCTATCTCTGAAGGGATCCTTTCCATAATGTTGTCAGACACTTAGAATATTAATCTGAGCCTGTCAGTTGCAAAACAAGCACTTTTGTGAAGGTAAATACACGCTGGACAATTGTCCTATTAACTTACGTTGTAGCTTGTTTCACACTCGCTTAATACTGGACCCATGTCAAAGAGTAGTTACCCTTTAACAAGGTCTCATTCTCTAACAGATTTGTTGTTGAGGTGTAGGCTACATGAATCCAAAAAACGTGTAATATTTAATGTAATATTTTGGACATGCAGAAAGTTTGAACAATACAGGAGAAAAATAAACATTTGCACCAGACATTGGTGCAGAAAAAGGCACACATTGTTGCATAAAAATCACCAGAATGCAGGAAAATTAGTAGTAGTAACGTAGTAAGTAACATTTTCTGGGGGAGGACACCCAGAAAACCTACACCCTTGCTCGTTGTTGCAGCACACCTGGACAGACCTGGGCCAGATGTTGTCTCTAATGTGCATGTAGGCAGGGTCATCAGTGAGAGTTCCTCTCCCCGCACTCTCCTGAGTTGTGGCTTCTGTTAGATTTCATGTCTGCCAAGAAAACACATCCTCACTCATCTATTATTTGTGTCTGCCGGAGAACCTTCTGTTACATGTCATTCCCAATCTCTCTCTACCCTCATTTTATGTCATCTTTCTACTATCTGCTGTGGCATAAAATGGAGAATGGCGTGAAAAAAATACTTAATTAATAATAATACTAAACACGTAAATATATAGTTTTAAAAAAAAAAAACTCATTGTGCCCTGTTTTTTGTGTCCAAGTCAAAGAAGGACTGCAACATTTTAGTCAGATGTACTTTTACATTTTTTTTAAATGATTTTTTATTTTTATTTTTTTAAGATTTTTTTTTTCAAAGTCTTTGTCGTTTTTTTCAAAGTTTTTGTCGCTTTTTCCAACATTTGTCGCCTTTTTGACGTTTTCGCTTTTTTTATATAACATGCATACTTGTCCCGGGACCTCCCTATTGCTGCTGCTGGAAAAGGCTGGCTTTATGCTGCGTTACATTAATAAAAGAGTAGCAAAGTGAATATATTGTATGAAAGTAGCTTCTTGTTGTTTGCTCCACATTATGAAAAGTAGCATTGTGCGTGTCTCTACTTGGGTTGTGTTTGATCTCATAATCTTTATTTACGTATATATATATATATATATATATATACAGTGGTGGAATGTAACTAAGTACATTTACTCCAGTACTGTATTTAAGTACAAATTTGAGGTACTTGTACCACTGCCACTTTCTACTTATACTCCGCTACATTTCAGAGAGAAATACTGTACTTTTTACTCCACTCCACTACATTCATCTGACAGCTTTAGTTACTAGTTACTTTACAAATTAATGTTTTTGCACACAAAACATGTCGTTTATAAAATCTGATGTTTTATTATAAATTAAACTGCCCAACAATATAACGGCTGAAATTATTTCACGTTTAAACACATTACTGTTTTCATCCTTTCCAGTTTCTAAAATGTGAGGATTTTTCTGCATTGAGCTTGCCTAGAAATCTAGACCCACCCTAGCGGCAGCAAATGTAATTTGCAGCCAGGGTCAGTCTAGCAACTCTCCATTGGCTTGCGAGCTGGAAAAACCAAATTCTGGTCAGGCCAATCACATCGTGTTTAGAGTCGGTGGGCGGGCTTAACATAATGACGTCTGAGTTGCAACGGTTCCGCGTGAATTCCATGCTACTTGAAAACAAAGAAGATGGCTGCTGCTGCTGCTGCTGGCGAACAGCGGTCTTTGGAATCGGCTTTCGCCGCAACTCGAAGACTTGGAGTTAAGCTTTCATTCTTAAAAAAGGAAGATGTGTTCGGAGTTTTGCCGAGCGGATACAGCAAAAGTTTAATCTATCAACTAGCTCTGGTTGGTTGTAGCGCTATCCTATTGCGTGCAGAGAGAATTTGAAAGACAACCGTTTATCCCGCCCCTCGGATTGAGCCCTGCCAATGGTGAGTTCCCAGACCCAACATCTTGATGTGGGTCTGGCTTGTCAGGCTAGCATTGAGTACTTTTACTTTTAATACTTTAACTACATTTTCCTGATGATACTTACATAGTTTTGCTTAAGTACCATTTTCAATGCAGGACTTTTGCAGTGTGGTATTAGTACTTTTAGGTAAAGAATCTGAATACTTTTTCCACCACTGTATATACTGTGTATATATATAGTCAAAAACAATTAACGTAACATATCATGCTTTCAATTAACCATAACTATGTGCTATCAAGTACTACCAAACTTTTTTTTTGTATGTGACTATGTCATTGTGGTACATGATTTATTTCCATACTGTGTGAGAACATCTATTGCAGTTTCTATGAGCACTTCCGTGTATGTGTTTGTGTTTATTTGCTCTTGGATCGCTGCAATAATAGCATATTCAGAGGAGGAACTCATCCAAACCGACAGTGTGAGCAGATATGCTGCTTTACTGACCGTTGTTTGCGTGTGAATATGAACGTACATTGGCGTTTGTGTGTCTGTGTGTATTTATGCGCGTTATGCGCTCTAGCACTTCTCGCGTTCAGCGGCGTTAACATGAAAGAGGAAATCCCTGCCGGCTTCCAGACAAGACTTCTCCCTGAGCCGCCGAGAAAATTAAATGAGTCAGGATGTAAAAATGTATTCATTATTTGATTTCCATCTCCTGACGCCGGCCACTGAATCCCACACTATAACCGGCTCAGCACAAGTGCCCCTGGTGCATGGCTGTAAGTGCACAATAACATTGGTGTATCATTTTAATGCAGATGTTCCTGGCAGAAGCCTGTTTCGGCGGCGCTCAGAAGCTGAGTATAATGTCAGTAAGATGACGCTCTTGTTTATTGTTTATTTTCTCCAATAAGCATTACAGTCACACAATGAGTCATGTTTTCTGACTGGAATACTAGTGGAGTGTGAATCTATTTTTGCAATGGTTTTGTGGTATCTGTGTGTGTGCGTGTGCATGTTTATTCACATAGATGCTGCGTGTAAGTGCACAGTTTGCTCCTGTATGTCTGTGCATTTGTGTGTGCTTTATTGTTTACCCGACGGCAGAGTTAGCTACAGGGATCCAGAGCCTGAACTGCTGAGGCCAGCGGTATGCGAGCCGATATTGACTGCATGAGTGATGGTCATATTTACCTGTTGAATGGATGGCTGCTTTGACTAATGACTGCCTGATTTTTCATTTTCTTAACTCCCATTTTTGCAAGGATGGTTAGCGTGAATTAAAAGATACAGAGATGGAGGGAGGAGGAGGAGGAGGAGGAGGAGGAGGAGGAGGAGGAGGAGGAGGATGTGAGCGAGTAGATGAAAAATGGATAATTATTGAAAACATCCACAAATCCTCGGTAGGCATATTTCAATTATGCAGGGAGTTTTTGTTAGTAGTGATAGATAGATGCATCCATACATACCTACATACATACATACATATATACATACATACATAGATGGACTTTATAAATCCCAAACTGGGAAATTACTGTGTTACAACAGCAAGTTAAGGACGTACACACATACTCACTCACACACATACAGAATAATATACTAGAAATAATAAGACAGACAGACAGACACATACATACATACTTACTTGCTTACTTACATACATACATACATACATACTGTACATACATACATACATACATACATACTGTACATACATACATACATACATACTGTACATACATACATACATCCATACATACTGTACATACATACATACATACATACATCCATACATACTGTACATACATACATACATACATACATACATACATACATACATGCATACTGATATAGATGGACTTTATTAATCCTTAAATTACTGTGTTACAACTGCAAGTTACAAGGACATATACACATACTCACTCACACACATATAGGAAATACAAGAAATATACTAGAAATAATAAATAAGATAAAATAAAATAAGATACCAGAACAGTATAAAAAATACTACTGCAAAAATATACTTAGAGGAATGAAAAGAATGTACATGTATATACAAATGTAGATTAGAACCTAAATACATAGTATATATATATACATCAAATATGTATAATATTAAATATAAAGGGTGCAAGTAGCTGAGTAGTTGTTGGGAGTGTAGCAAAAGTTTTAAAAAAATCCCCCTCTCACTCCACTAATGCTCCGCCCCATTTCGCTGTACCAATCTCTCTGAATCCAGTCCGTCATTCCTCTCTCCCACAGCACCGTCTGTCTCCCAGACAGTACAAATGAATGAGGTGTCGCTTGCATGCCACTTCAAAGTGCATTTAAAGCCGTCTGTTTTATGTCGAATGTGAGTAAAGTCGGGAATATTTTCCTGGCAGTTCCTGGGATCGAGCTTTTTCAACTGAAAGAAACCCCAGAGTCACGAGAGTAGGACGTATGATCGGTGTTAGGTTTTGTCAGCAAACAGATGCTGCACGAGAAAATGCATCATTCTAATTAACTTACAGTTGAACACCAACAGTCTGATGGGGCTGGTGAAAAGTATGTGTGACTTAATTGTGGCGGAGGATTGTGTTGGATCAAGGTTTGGAAAGCCTGTGTGAGGGAAATGAGAAAGAATGAGTCCAGGAGTGATTATACCATATTCAGAGTTGATGCTTTTGCTAATGTCCCACTTTAGCACAGTACACACATGGGAAACTACCCCAGAGTGTGCCAAGACAAAAAATATATTTACAGTGTCATTGCCCAGAATGCTGAACTAAGCAATATCCAATTCAATTCAATTGTATTTATAATGTCAAATCACTATAACAGGAATGATCTCACTCACAGACACTTTACAGATAGCTCTGATTGCTCTGTGCAACTGACCGCAACTGATTTTTGTAATAATCATGAACTGGCTTCCCAGCATTGTTTGTTGTCCTTCTTCACTGATGGGATATTTGCAGTTGACATAAAGTCAGACATGACGGGGGTGCAGCGGGACTCTCCCTGGTGTCAGCAGTCTTCTGGTCACAGCTGGTCCTGTGTAATGAGTCCCTCTCATCCAGGACTTCTCTGATTTGTTTCCAAAAACCATTTTCACCCCCTTTCCTCCCCTACCTTGACCTTTTTTCTCACTTTTCTCTCAAACTATTCTTTCTCTGCAGCCTATTGGGTTTATCTGTCCACCTGCCGCCATTTTGATGAGTAGTGATATCCAGAGTTGGCTAAAGGTGTGTTTGTTGGTCACTCCACTGCCTCTACGGGAAGAGTGGATTGAATTGGCAAAGCTATACAGTACTTATCTATTATACTGTACAAGTGCTAAGTCAAAAATGACTCCTCCAAACCCTGACAAATGGAGATATGTCTTTGTTTGTTCAAGCAGCAAAATACGGCCTTTATTTACGTTTAGAGTATTATTTATGACGGGAGCAAAGTGGGAAGTAAGGTAGTCTATATCCTTGACGTTCCACTTCCAGGATTGCTCCGTTGCCGATTTTACTCATTTAGGCCAGATATCTGTTGCCTTGGGCTTCCTTTGTGTTGGCCTTTTAAACTCCGGTGGATTTCTGAGGACTATAACTGCTCCTAAGATCTCTGCAGGTTAAATCCAGACAGCTAGCTAGACTATCTGTCGAGTTTTCTGTTTCACGACTAAAACAACTTTAGAACGTACACATTCCACCAAAACAAGTTCCTTCTCGAGGCTATTTTGCAGCGACACTGAGGCTTTTCCCGGCACTTAGCACCGCCCAAGATGATTGTGATTGGTTTAAAGAAATGCCAGTAAACAAGATCACGTTCCTGTGGAGGAAGGTCTGGCAAAGCAAGACTAGAATTAAGGTGACGAAATATAAAAGCGCCAAACTTCCAAATTAGGAGGTAGGTTTTGGGTGGTGGATGGGTCAAACAAACACAAGACTTTCACCCAGGAGACCGGGATTCGAGTCCTGTTTGAAACTAAAAGTTAACGGCAAGTTTGTTTTTAACTTAACAAACTTTACGTAACGTAACGTCTGATTTTAACCCAAAACACAATCTTTTTCTAAACTTTAAGTAGATTTAGTGCCTAAACTTAACCAGACTGCAACCGTGGCACGTTTTTTTTTTACTTTACGAATGTCATGTTCAGAGTAGTCGGCCGGATGTCCGTCACCTTCCGCTTTCTTGTGTTGGCGTTCTAAACTCCAGTGGATTTCTGAGGACTATGGTTAACTGCTCCTCAGCTCTCTGCAGGGTAAATCCAGACAGCTAGCTAGACCATCTGTACAATTTGAGTTTACTGTTGCACGACTAAAACTACTTTTGAACGTACACATGTTCCACCAAAACATGTTCCTTCCTGAGAATATTTAGCAGAGGCACCGTATTGGTTTAAAGAAATGCCAATAAACCAGAACACATTTTTCTAACATCCCGGAATGCTGTGTGGACTAGCCAGACCCTCCTCCACAGCGCGTTGCAGGAAGGTCTGGCAATGCGAGACTATGTTTAGCATCATCTGCATAACCGGAAGTGAAGTGACGTCTGATATGAACCCAAACCACAATCTTTTTCTAAACTTAACCAAGTAGTTTTGGTGCCTAAACATTAGCAAACTGCAACCATTTCACAATATTGAAGACATGTTTAAAATTGCGACCTTTACCTTCAAAACCGCGACCGACGTTCTCTGGTTTAGATATAAGGTCGTATTTTCGCGACCGCTGGGGGCGCTAATTTCTGATACTCTCCCTTGGTTTGTAAAGGGTTAGGACCAAACGACACATATCGTCATATGGTTTGGAGTATGCCTGGCAAACTCAGTTCCTTGTCAGGATTCAGGTTATTCTGAGTCACTCACTAAACTGATCCGGGTTGTGCGAGTCACTTGAGTCACTTGAGTCAGTATTGCTAAATCGCCAAGGAAACTCAGTCCTACTCGCCACCTCATGCAGCTGCTCACAGGAGAGCCATTTAGTCACAGGAAAGAAAGCATTTTGAGCCAGACTGTTTATTTATTGTCTTAACTTAGTGTAGCCTAAGCAATATATAGGCTGTCAATGTAGACATAGAAACAGTAAAGGAGAAATGCCCGTAGTGAATAAATGAATATGTTTGTCTCCTAATTTTGATATGCTACATCTATACACCAAACCTATAACCTATAAGCATGTTATTTCAGAAGTGAAAGAATGACTTTTGTTGTGGATTTGCTTTTCAACCTGACTTGAGAGACTTCACTCGCTCGACTGCTATAGATCCACTCACGACAACGTAGCCGCCTGATTTGCGCGACTGACTGACTGACTCACTCGAGAACTCATGAGTCATTGAGGAATCATGAGTCATCATGACTCATGGGTTCTCGAGTGAGTCCCATGGTCTGGCGAGCTTGCAATGTTTCCGGCTCTGAGTCTGCGGGTCGGGAAGTTCCTATAACCTGGGATATATCTCGGATTGTCTCTCTGCTCACTCAGTCGCTTGAGTTGACTTGTGGAGTTGTGGTTGCCTTCGAAATTGTAAAGCTTTTGGCAGCTAAGATGGCTAGGACTAGTAGTAGCTAATGTTGCAAGAGGTTTGTGTGTGGCGCTGTTATCATTTTAGATTGAATTCTAGTAGGACTCAACTGATCCGAGTTAATGATACTAGAGACTCGCGACTCATGAGTTAATTTAAAAAGTCCGGGTGCGTCACGACTCAAACAGGTTTAGTTTGGAGGACTTGTTGGACAAATGCCAATGTCTTGAAAATGCATTCACGTGTGTGTGATATGCTGCAGTGAAGCATTTACTGCCAAGGTAGGCGGCACAGAAATACCTCAGGAAGGTAAAGCTTTTCTTGTGTTTAATCCCTGTTGTGCAGCACATACACACATTCAGTTTTTTTGTCTCATAATGCAACAATACCTACATTTCAGCATTTCCTCCCACTGTTTTCTATTACCTTTAAACTATACATCAGGGGAAGGTGCGTATACATACATTATCAACATTCCCCAATGGGGGTTCTGTTTATTCCAGCATAATTTATAGGAGGGCTTTGTGTACCCAAACCTCTTTTTTTCTAGCTTTCATGCAGCACAACTGATTTTACATTGGGGGTGAAATTTATATTTACAAACATGCCACAAAATAAGTACACATATAACAGTTATTAAGCAGAAGATGTGACTGCATAGTGGTAAACCAAAGGTAGGCTGTCTGGAGCAGCAAACAAAGGGCCCTGTATAAATGTAAATGTCCCCAAACAATTCAAAATAGCCCTCACACTGCTTATTTTGCAAATTAGACATAGCCTATAGGTAAGGAAAATTAAATTAGAAGATAAGATAGGAGGAAGGGCTGTAAACCTAAAGATTATACATTTCTTGACAGTTAATTCCCCCCACAAGTGCGGCTGCTTTTCTACTGCAGCATACATGTTTGCTCTGTTAATCACTTGTCCTGTGACCGCCTTTGAGAAAAAATCTGAAACCAAAAAGGAGAAATTTGCTCTGCTGTGCCCTGCTACACCCCGTGAAGCCCTGCAGTGTCCTGCTACGCTATGAACTACTACAACTATTATTTCTAGTCATAGTTCCATTATCTTTATTGTGACCATTATTGCCACTTTTCATCACACCTCCAACTGACACCGTCAGACGCCGCCTACCAAGAGCCTGGGTCTGTCGCAGGTTTCTCCCTAAAAGGAAGTTTTTCTCACCACCAAGGTTTCTTCCTAAAAGGAAGTTTTTCTCACCACCAAGGTTTCTTCCTAAAAGGGAGTTTTTCCACGCCACTGTCGCACTAAATGCTTGCTCTTGGGGGAATTACTGGAATTGTTGGGTCTTTGTAAATTATAGAGTGTGGTCTACACCTAGTCTATCTGTAAAGTGTCTTGAGATAACTCTTGTTATGATTTGATACTATAAATAAAATTGAATTGAATTGAATTGAATTGAAATTTATATTTCAGACTTTTTGGTTTCATGATGGCACCCCCTACTATTACATCCATTTCGATAGAACTTGATCACGATCGCACGTCTTTTAGAAAAGAGGAAATACACTCTAAGAAATATCTGTGTATTAACAGTTTTATGACTGTACATTTTAACAGAAATTGTCCATAGAACGAGATTCACAGTTGTATTTATGTTTATTTACATTTCAAATTGCCTTATGGGACCCTTATCTGTGCTCCGACAAGGACCCCTCTCTCCCCCTCTATCACTCTTTCCAGTTACTACCATCAGATGGACGGTACAAAGTTCCTCTGGTCCGGAAACACATTTACCAAAAGTCATTAATTCCCTCTGCTATAACCACTCTGAACAACATACAAAAGACACTGTAAAGCTGCTGTTTTGTATTTTTAAATGTATGTTTTAAATGTGTGTTTGTATGTTTTTAAATGTGTGTGTTTTTAATGAGTCTTGTCGGAGGATTTCTGTCACTGCTATCTATCTATCTATCTATCTATCTATCTATCTATCTATCTATCTATCTATCTGTGCTTTTATAGATACATTTGCTTGGCAAAAAAGAAGGAAAAAAAAACAGGTGAGAAGGTTAAAAGACCTCTTCAGGTTTTTTCTCAGACTACAAAAAACATCCAATGTGCTCCATGGCTAGCACCTCCCAGCTAGAAAGTCCTGTTTTTTAATTATTCTCCTAAATATGAATAAGCAGATGCAGATACTAGATGGAGATAAGTACAAGTAGTTACATCCAAGCCTCTTTAGAAAAAAGATAATCAAGAAGCTGCTCCTGTCACGGCTATCATACAGCAGTCCCAGTCAGCGGTGATTCATGACTTCAGGCTTTTGTCCAATGGACTGTAATGTGTTTGCAATAGTGCGGCAGCGTCCTGTCACATGCCGTCAGACATATCGGGGGTTGGAGTGAACATCCGCTTTGTCCTCGCACTCAAACGAGCAGGGTTTGACTGTCGCTGTGAGTCAGCGAGGCTTCAGCTATGCAGCAGAACATTGCACACAATCCTCTAATTTTATAAACAGTACAAATCTTTGGGGTTGGAGAGTAGCATTTATGTGTGTGTGTGTGTGTGTGTGTGTGTGTGTGTGTGTGTGTGTGTGTGTGTGTGTGTGTATGTGTGTGTGTGTGTGTGTGTGTGTGTGTGTGTGTGTGTGTGTGTGTGTATGTGTGTGTGTGTGTGTGTGTGTGTGTGTGTGTGTGTGTGTGTGTGTGTTTTCTGACAGTAAAGCTTCCTTCCTACTGTTAAAAACTCCCTCTTAATGAATTTTTCACATATTAGTACCACAGGCAATTTACCCTTGAATGCTACACATTAGAGCAAAATTAACATTTAACTGCAGCACTCAACACATTGGTTCCTTGTGACTTCTGATAAACAGAGAAAAGCATGAATTATCCAAACTGCTTGAAAAAACAACCTATGGAAGCTGTTTTCAAAGGACAGTCTCAAAATAAACAACAACGCTTATGTAAAGATAGAAAAGCAACAGTTCTTGGCATACATCTCTGCTGTACTGTCTGGATAAAAGCGCTCAATGGTGTTTTAAGCCCCCAACGTGTCCTTCCAGGCAGCGCTGCGGCCATTGACTTCAAGGCACCTAACCCTAACCTTAACCATAACCATAACCCCTGGGACCCTCTCGAAAACGAGATGGTACATCTCAAGGGGTTTATCATCAACATAACCATAACCATTGCCTAATTGACTTCAAGGCAACTCTGCGACCATTGACTTCAAGGCACCTAACCCTAACCTTTTAAGGAGGTTTTTAAGTGTTTTATTCACACCAGTGGTCCTCTTGTGCCCGTGCCCCTCGCAGCGCCCATCCTGGGCATTGCGTTTTAACCTAAACCTAACCATAACCATAACCATTGCCTAATCGACTTCAAGGCAGCGCTGCAACCGTTGACTTCAAGGCACCTAACCCTAACCTTAATCTTAACCTTCGTTTTAACCCAAACCTAACCATAACCATTACCTAATCCTAGTGCCTTCCAGGCAGCGCTGTGGAGGAAGTTCTGGCAATGTGAGACAGTGATAAGGATCCTTTGGGAGCCTCAAGTCACCTTCTCTATAGGGCACGCGCTCCTCCAGATGGATTGATCCATCCCACCTCTCCGCTACAGGGAACTGAATAAAGCAGAGGAGCCCTTATTAAAACACTCCAGCACTCATTTCTTCCTCTCATGGCCTCTCGCCTGCGGCCATGAGCTACCTCTTCTGACCTGTACAGGTGCTCCGGTCGTACTCTCTTGCCAAAAAAGAAAGGAGCTAATTTTGACTCGAGGCTCTTGCTTTGAATTTTTACGATGTGGAATGGAGAGACTGAGGGAGGGAAATAAAGTCTCAGATTCTAATTAAGGGGAGTTTTGAGCGTCCCAGGGAGGGATGATTATAGAGAATAAAAGCTTTTAACAAGCATGGCATAAGGTAATCCATCGCCATCAGCCACCACATCCCCCATCTGGAAGACAATGCAGGCAGTAAAGGATGCCCCGGGCATGTCAGATTGATTGGCTGGAATTCAGCAACAGCACAATCAAACTGAGAGCCAGGACTGTCGGACCACCACACACATAATACACTGGGGATAATGGTGTGTGTGTGTGTGTGTGTGTGTGTGTGTGTGTGTAGTCTAATGTCAATGCTGGCTCTCACACTGCCTGTTTGCAATATATCTGAAGAATGTTTTGCTTCTTTTTTGGGCATTTTAGGCCTTTATTTGATAGGATAGCTGAAGTTGAACTTGAAAGCGGGAAGAGAGGGAGAATGACATGCAGCAAAGTGCCCCCGGTTGGAATCGAACCTGCATCGATGGCTCAACCAGGTGAGCCATCCAGGCGCCCTGAATGTTTCACTTTTAAGACTTCGAAACGCTTCTGTCGTCTTTAATTCCAATAGCAGATCAATATTTTGTTGTGTTGCTCCAAAAAAATATCTTTAAAGGTCCTATGCTATGCTGCTTTTTGCATGCTTTTATATAGACCTTAGTGGTCCCCTAATACTGTATCTGAAGTCTCTTTTATATAGACCTTAGTGGTCCCCTAATACTGTATCTGAAGTCTCTTTTATATAGACCTTAGTGGTCCCCTAATACTGTATCTGAAGTCTCTTTTATATAGACCTTAGTGGTCCCCTAATACTGTATCTGAAGTCTCTTTTATATAGGCCTTAGTGGTCCTCTAATACTGTATCTGAAGTCTCTTTTATATAGACCTTAGTGGTCCCCTAATACTGTATCTGAAGTCTCTTTTATATAGACCTTAGTGGTCCCCTAATACTGTATCTGAAGTCTCTTTTATATAGACCTTAGTGGTCCCCTAATACTGTATCTGAAGTCTCTTTTATATAGACCTTAGTGGTCCCCTAATACTGTATCTGAAGTCTCTTTTATATAGACCTTAGTGGTCCCCTAATACTGTATCTGAAGTCTCTTTCCTGAAATTCAGCCTTGGTGCAGAATTACAGCCACTAGAGCCAGTCCCACAATGATCTTTCCTTAGGATGTGCCATTTCTGTGTCTGTAGCTTTAAATGCTATTGAGGAGGAGGGGCAAGGGGGTGGGTGGTGGGGGTGTGGCCTTGACCAACTGCCATGCAAGCCATGATGTCTCTCTCTTTCTCATGGGCGGGCCAAATTCTCTGGGTGGGCAAAGCAGAGAAAGGGGAGGTAACCTTTCCCCTTATGACGTCATAAAGGGAAGATTCCAGATCGGCCCATCTGAGCTTTCATTTTCTCAAACGCAGAGCAGGATACCCAGGGCTCGGTTTACACCCATTGCCATTTCTAGCCAATGGGGGACCATAGGCAGGCTGGGGGAACTCATATTAATGTTAAAATGTTCATGCCATGGGACCTTTAAACCAAAAACCTGGCTCCTAAACAAAACTACTCCCACCCCTTTCTTAATATCAATCAAAAAAACCTGTTCCGATTCGAAGTCCACTGATTATGGCTTTAAAATTAAGTGATTTTACTTTACTTTCATTTAATAAAATCTGGTGTGACACTTTATTACTTAATACTAACTCTAGTTAGTTAGTTAAAAGTGAAAACTTTTTGGAGGAAAAAAAAAACTTGCAAAGGATTGTAACATTAAGATTCAACAACACACCTCTGCAAAACTAGGATTCAGGTCTGTGTCACATTCAAGTCAGAATCAGCAAGCTGATGATATTTTGAAGTGTTACCTGGTTACATGTCTACATTTGAATAAATGCAGGAATACGATGTGCCAATAAACATTTGTCTTTTCCAAATCATTACTGCATATCACAATTCACTTTCTAAACTGGGAGAGAATGCAGATTGGGCAGAGTTGTGCAGCCAAAGTTGCATCATCAAATGTCTGTACTACAATTACTACAATTGTTTATTTATTAAACCTTCATTTAACAAGGTATAAGTCTCACTGTGATTAGAATCACTTTTTAATGGGGGGCAGCATAAAAGCAGCCATAAAAACAGGCATAAATAGGGCAATAATACAGTCACATTGAGTATATAAGAGCATAAAGATAATTTTTGTTCAAATTTACATGAGGACTATGTTTCTCAAGTGTGCATTCAAATACATTAGGAACATAAAAAAAAAACATTGCACTAAAGTGCTACTTTCCAGTTACAGCTGGCTTGAGCATCCATTGCACATGGCTGATATAACCCTTCACCTGCATGCACTGGCAGTGGATTTGTTTAGAGATTTATTTTGGTGTTTGGTGTTTTAAGCCCCCAAACGTCGTCTTCTAGGCAGCGCTGCCTGGAAGGCACTAGGATTAGGCAATGGTTAGGCTTAGGGTTAAGGTTAGGGTTAGGTGCCTTGAAGTCAACGTTGGGGGCTTAAAACACCATCGAGCATTTATTTCATTCTCACTTTAGATGTCCATGCAGGTAGGCTGATTATCTTGCAAGAAAGCAAATTCAACCATTGGAAAAGGCTTTGAATCATCCGTTACACCACATTAAATACATTGCAGATATTTTTCTGACCAACATATCCAATGTAGGATTTCCTTTCAATGCAGTGTTGTCAAACAGAGTGGGATTATGGAGTGGGTGACACCACGCTCTTAGCCACTTTGAGCTGCTTTTAAGTCAGTATGAACAAGACCGAGAGTATGCATGCTTAGAATGGACTCATATGTGGGTTTCCAGTCTAATGTGCCAATTTTAAGATTTTACATAATTCATAAACATACTGTAACATGACAGTGCAGGATTGGATAAAAAACAAGTCCTGTGTTATCTTTCACCTACATCCAAAGCTTTTTACTGTGTTGTGAATGCAGATTTTAGTATCGGAGTATATCATGTATGACTTTCGTGCAGTGGGATGTGTTTAGATATTATATAACATATGTTTAGAGTCAGTAAATAGAGGGAATTCTAGCAGTGTCCACATTGTCAAATATATATATATATATATATATATATATATATATATATATATATATATATATATGTGTGTGTGTGTGTGTGTGAAGTTGTATTGGGTTTTTAGTAAAAAAAATTCTCCCTGGATGCATGTCTCTAACCTGGTGGGAACAGCTGATGTGTTTTAAAATGCAGCGACAATCAGCCACACTATCTGAGATCACTGGATGTCAAATTGAACGTTGTTGGGCAAACTTCAATGCAAACATGCATCGGTCCTATCTCAGTTACTCTTAACCACAAAGCCGATATTTTTAAATCCTTAACTTGCTAATTGCCTAAAGTTGACAATAATTTAATCATGGGGACGACACCCATTTGGAAAAACCAATTTTGCTGATGGTGCCAAGACCTGTTGGAATAAGTATATTAATTGGGATTCTGACTGATGATGTGGACGCACACACACACACACACACACACACACACACACACACACACAGTTTTAACATGTTATGTAACCACATTTTTATTGGTTACACACACACACACACACACACACACACACACACACACACACACAGACACAGTTTTAACATGTTATGTAACCACATTTTTATTGGTTACACACACACACACACACACACACACACACAGTTTTAACATGTTATGTAACCACATTTTTATCGGTTTACCTTCTTTCCCTTTTGCATTCATTATATGGCAGACATTACATATGACAACCACGTAACTGAAATACTGAGTTGAAATTGCATAGCACATCTACTGTACATCTATTCCCTAAGGTATAGTCATATGGACATACATTTACATTCACATAGTGACATGGAATGAACAATAAATGGTGTTAATAATACAGAAAAAGAAGCACATTGGTGTACTATGCCCTTCACATACACACAGTTTTACTCAGCTAAGGACAGCAGAGTCGTTCCTCCGGCTGCTATAACCCTACGGAAGAGAACTGAGACTTTTATGCATATGGCAGTGCCACTGTAGATAACAGCATCAGAGGGCTCACTTCATAAAAAAAAGTGCTCCATGTGAAAGGGATTCACCAGGCAGAATTGTAATGCAGAGGATCCGTCTGGCCCCGCCATCGCTGTGTTCAAGTGGTTTTGTTCCTTCAAAAACTCTGCGTTCTGTAATAGAAGAAAGGACGAGAGCATCAATGATGGCGGCACAATGTACGGTGGATGAAAAATAAACTTGTTAGGAGTTATATGGCTTTTGACTTTCATTTGTCCTCCGGGGTAGAGCTGATTCACAAATTAATCTGTCAGTGGTTCATGCCTGATGCATGAGGCTGTAGGTTTGTTAAAACCCACAGCCTGTTTCTGTGCTTCACTAAAGTGGATCATTCATCTTGTGTTTCTAGGCCTGTTTCGTTGTTTGTTGTTTCTATGGCTACCTGGCTAACTGTACAACATCAAAATCAAGATAGCAGACAGCTATACAATTTAAAGCATTAATAGTAATACATACTTGGTCATGAAAAGCGGTCCTCATAGGGACAAATGCTTAATAAAAGACAGCAATTTCTGCAGCAAATGTGTTTTTGGATGAAATGCAATATTCTCTTTTTTTCTAACCCTAACTCACTGTCATTGTTTTGTCCTCTGCTTAAAACATACAAATATGTGCAAGGTGTGACAAAAGGTATTCTCAGAAATGTTTTACTAACTGGGGTAGATGTAGAAGAAAAGTAAGGTATATCAAAAAAGCAGACCATCTTCACCCAGAAAACAACCGTATAGGTCGATATGTGCATGCAGCTCATATCAAGTCATATTTGTGTTTGCTGTTAGGTGGCTAAGGAGAAAGGTTGGGGTGGTGAAAACACATTTTTTTGCAGGTCTCTCTCTTCCTCCAAGATAGCCTTACCTTCCCCAATTATGTTGTCCAGCTTTCACTTTTCCCCATCTATCTCTCTGTCTTTACTTTCCTCTATTCTCTGTCTGACTGCCATATTTCCTCCTCTCGCTCCCGGGCCAAAACACCATTGGATTTCTCTTCATCTCTCTTTCCTGTCTCTCTGTCTTCCTGTCCACATTATTGGCTGTTACTTCAAAAGCCCAAGAGTGTTAGAAAATCCACAGTACATTTAAAGCCACAGTATGCACATTTTTTAGTCTTGCATTGCCAGACCTTCCCTCCACAACGCTGCGGAGGAGGGTCTGGCTAGTCCACACAGCATTCTGGGATGGGAGAAAAAGGTGCTCTGGTTTATTGGCATTTCTTTGAAACCAATCACAATCGTCTTGGGCGCCTCTGCAAAATAGCCTCAGGAAGGAACTTGTTTTGGTGGAATATGTGTACGTTCAAACGTTGTTTTAGTCGTGCAACAGAAAACTCAGATTGGACAGATAGTCTAGGTAACTGTCTGGATTTACCCTGCAGAGATCTGAGGGGCAGTTAACCATAGTCCCAGGGTTCAACGTTAAGGTTTTTTTCTCATTTTTTAAATTCAACTTGCCTGATGTATTACTGGCCCCTATGCAAATAGTTTTTCTGAGAAAAAAAAAAGGAGAAGGTGGCAGGTGGGTTGTTATAGTTACTTGCCCAACGTGGCGTTTTACTTGCTCCGGGCCATCGGGCAAACCATATTGTTGAACATATTGTATAGTCTTCATAAAGAAAGAAGGTGATGGACATCCGGCCAAGAATGTGGGACATCCGGTGGAATTTCTGGCGGCACCTGAACAATCCCGGAAATTAACCATCGTCGATATAGACAAGCGCATTTTCGACTTGAGACACACACAAGTCCCGCCCTCTTCATCTTCATTTTGTTCTGGACCCGTCGCTCATCGTAGAGCTGAAGATCTTTGCCCAAACCCTTCGGATCCCGTCGGATTCAGTCTTAATTTCTATCATTTTACAGGGGCCTGGCTCGGGCTTGTGCTCCGGGTTGTGCGGTAAATGAGCGGTCAGGTGATGCGTTTCGATTAGCGCGAAAATGGATGCTGAGGAGGTGAAACAGAGACTGGCCTCTGGAGGACTTATTTTATTTCTTTGTTCCAACTTCTAAGTGGCCTATAGCCTACGTTAGTCATGAATAAATTATGTTAAAAAATGTATAAATTACTCATTCTTGACAAAAGGCAAAAGAGCTGTGTGCGTGTGCGCACATTTGAATAATGTCAGGCTGTAAACGGGTTCGGGCTTTTAAAAAGCTGTCAATCTAAATGTACTCTCGGTCCTTGTCAGGCCTAACTTTTAAGGCCCAGTTACAGCTCTAGCTCATCGTGCCGCTCACCTTGACAAGGCTGTCTGCCTTCAAAGCATGTCGCCGGCTGCCGTGGTAACCAGCATCAGTGAGGCCTCCACAGGCACACGAGGACACAGCCAGTCTACAAGAAACAACAAAGCTGACATTCAATGCTGTTGACTGGGTCTCGTCTGCAGCGTGCTGAGCTCGTCTTCCATCTGTTTTTAAGAAGGGTTTGTTGGCAGTTGTGATGGGCTTGATGTCTATCTTTGTGATGGGAAAATGGTTTGGAGCCTTTCAGGTGTCAAAAGCAAAACATTAGTGAATCATTCAGCTAAATGCAGTCTCTTCAAAGGTAAATCATTGTAATAGAATTGTAATTTTTTTCTTTTTCTTGACAAGTTTGGGTTTTTTTTACAGCAAAGAGCAAGAATCATATTGTCCATACAGATTTCTCAAAAACATTCATGCAACTTCTCTAATAGTGGGTATAGAAGCAGTGGGACGTTGTTATCTTGCTACAAAACCTGGTCCTTTGAGATTTATGGATGGGTCAACCAACAGTGTGAATGCTACGTTCAGACTGCAGGCAAAAGTGGCCCAAATTTTTTTTGGGGGGTCAAGTGACCAGACTTCTTCAGAAGTAGTGTGAACACTCAAATCTTGCCCAGATCAGATTTTTTTTAAATCAGATTTAGACCACTTCCATATGTGGTCCTGAATCAGACCCAGGTCGGATTTTTTTCAATGCGGCCGCAGTGTGAACAACCAAGGCGGGTTTGATGCAACTTCTACGTCAATCTACATCGACATTTGTCACAATTATGCGCCAGTGGGAGTTAGCCCTAGACACAGACAGTAAAACTAAAAACTTGACTAGGCCTACAACACGGAGAACAGTGACGGAGCAAGTCAATGGAGGGAGAGGGAGGTGTTAGACCTAATTAGTGTATGCTCATTAATGTTACGGCTGCCATTACACAAACATTTTCAAATAAAAGCGAAAATGCTTACTTCCTCCATAACCTCCCTAACTTTAGTGCAACAGCGTGCTGCGTCTGATGGTGTTGTCATTGTTCTTTTGATCATGCGGGTCAGTTCGAAACCGCACACAGTTCACACTGGAATCTGATATAGGCCACATTTTAAAAGGTAATGTGAACAGCCAAACAAAAACTTGGATCTGAGCAAAAAATCTGAATTAAGCATTAAGACTTGCGGTGTGAACGTAGCCTTTGATAACAAACTTTGCATTGCGTGTATGCTTCGTGCATCACGCCCTCCATTGTGCTCACCACACAAAAATAACGACATGAATGTGTCCTGTACACGAATCAGTAGATTCAATAACGTGACCATTTCACAAGCTGCCATGAGACTGGGCTGTTCTCTAGCACATTGTGTTCTTCTTCGTGTCGCCTGCAAACACCCCACTGTCCCTGGATGAAGGTGAAATGACAGGAACCGCGCTGTCAGGTTCATGTTTTTTTCCCTGACTTAGGTTGTGTATTATTTAACACGTTTTACTCCAACTTTAGTTGACTCTGAATCCCCTCAAAGGCAAAATGTCATTAGTGCACTTCCTGTTCCCCTTGGGAGGCATAAGGCCATGACTTGATCTGTGCGTGTGGGCATGCAAATTTAGCCTAAGGGTGCAGTTACCTTCAACTTTAATGTGTTTACACACCCTTTACAGAGCTGCCACGCTCACTTTCGGAAAACGGTTCATCCGTTTGTAAAAATTCATTCTGGATTGTGTTCGACTGAGCTCGCTGACATCTGAAATCTACTGGCAAAGGTGGTGAGGCTGTCATGTGTTTCCTCCTCTCATCTCGCAAATGTTAATAGCCAGCGTGTGGCACGGTGCAAGCTCTGGGCTGCTACATGAAGGTCTGATGTGCTACACACCTGCCCTTCACCCTGATCTCATCATTACAAATACCATACATCATTATTACAAACACACACACGCACGCACGCACGCACGCACGCACGCACGCACACACACACACACACACACACACACACACACACACATAGGACACACTACTTCCTGCATTGGCACTGGGACGAAACATGTAGAATCATCCAATATGGATGTGATACCTAGAGATAGCTAGCTCAGGGAAGACAACAGTACAGCAGTTTCTTTTCAAGGAAATGTCTTTTGTGAGCAGCTTCCAGCTGAAAGTTGTGGTGTGGTGGTGGCCCAAAAAAGCTTTAAGTTAACTAAAAAAAAACGAGGTTTTAGTGAGCCCAGAGCTAGCACTCACGGCAGTTTTACAGCAGGGGTACTCAAGAAATCACAAACTATAAACCGGATTTTATTCAACGGCGGTTCAATATGTTATCTAACCCATCTATTTCAACGAGACAACAAAACTGTTCAAACCAGGAAGTAGCTCTGCAAGATCTAACATGATGAACTTGTATGTCCTGTAATTTTACTTCAAATGGCCTCCAGTATTTGGTGTACAGAAATATGTCCAGGGGGCTTCATTACTGTTCAATCCCTGCACTGTTCACTTTTGCACTACCACCACTGCACACACTCTACCATAGCACCTTACCATGGCCATTGCATCACATGGTCAGTCCATACCAGACCTTTGTAATCACTTCAGAAATTGTTAACTCTTTAAATTTATATGAGTGATTTTTAATGTATGTGAGATATATGTGTGCATGTGTGTTTGTTGTGTTATGGTTGTCTAAGCTACTGGAGGCCTAAAATTTCCCACGGGATGAATAAAGTATCTATTTATCTATCTATCTATCTATCTAGCTAGCCAGCTAGCTAGCTAGCTAGCCTACCTGATTAGTTTTGCTTTGCAAACAGGCGCGGCGACAATGGACGCAAGGGGGCGCTCGAGCATCCCCTTAGCACGCCCTATGCGCCTCCTGAAAATATCCTCTAATTTTTTTTAAATGTAAATGAAATTATTTTGTTTAATCTAACGTTTGTATGAAAATGAATCCAACTAAATGAATCCATATTGAAATATAAATAACTGGGGTAATTTCATACGCATCTGACAGTTAACCCCGTATTTGATTGGTTGGATAAAGCTCATGCGTCAGAGAGAGACGGTTGGTTTGGCTCAGAGCCATAGAGATATAGATGTCTTTCTCTATCACTCTGGTTTGGCTGTACACTGGGCTGCTAATAAACCAAAGCTGCGCTAGCAAAGTTCGGACGAGTTAGCTAGCTAAACTACACGTTAGCCAAGAGTAAAACGTGTTTGCTCGGTGGCTGTGTGGCATGTTCTGGCTGGTTTTGTTGTTCCGTTAAAACGAGAGGGGCTGGAAGTCGACTTTGATGCAGAAAAAAGTCACACCATTATGGAGTAAGTGACGATAATCTGTCCGCTGAACTTCACCTGGCAAATCGCCGTTTTTAAAGAAGGAAAAAAAAAAGCAAGTGGCGACGTCGACGCCTTTGCGTGACGCACTTGTGTCATTGTGTCATTGGGGCCATATCTGGATGCTTTACCAGATTTATTCAAGCTGGTGTGTGTATATCTTTGACATTGCCTGTCACATAAGCTGCAGGCGAGCTTTTCGTGCCTACGTCGGCTAAAGACGTAGCTACTTGTGGAACAGGAGTGATGAAGTGAGAACCAGCAACGTGGCCCTGCTGGCCTGGCAATCCGCCCCATGGCAACTAAAGAACTGGACGAAATAATCCAAAACATCACATTGTTCTTCTGTGACCGGTGAGTACACATTTCTTTAAATTGGCTGATAGCTGTCAATTAAGGACCTTGTTGTTTTTGTTTGGACAGTTTGCATATTGTACCATCGTTAATGTGTGTGCCAGCTCATTGTGTTTTTGTGTGGTTGGTAATGCAAATAAGCCACGTTACGTTAACGCTATGCGGTTTGTTCATCCTTGTCAGTGTTGCCATTCTGTTGATAGTGATGGTTGTCCAGTTAAAGTGGTGGTTATGTGCTGGCTACAACTTTTATTCAGTTTTATGGCACATATCTATGCATAGCAGTGCATGGCTGCATGCAGCAGTGTTGTGTCCGCAGTCGGTGTTGTCGTTCTTGTACAGTCACAGTGAAGCATACATTCCTCAGCTCATCTGAAGTACGCGCATGCGCATAACGCTGGTTTGAGCAGATATACCTCAGAATTAAAACACCAGACCCTCATTTTATGGCAGTAAAATGTAAATTATCTATAGTTTTTCAGGACAAAATGTTAAGTACCTGCTTATTCAGTTCCCCCATAGCTCCCCCACCCACACTTATTGGTTAGTAGTAGTTAGTAGTAAACTAACACGTGGCCCACAGAAAATG